>NC_039262.1:23325321-23365557 GCF_003368295.1 Carassius auratus
TTCTATGGGCTGCCATAGACTCCCAGTCAGAATAATAATAATAATAATAATAATAAGAACGCCAACAAAAACAATAGGTGCCTCGCACCTTCGGTGCTTGGCCCCTAATAATAATAAGAACGCCAACAAAAACAATAGGTGCCTCGCACCTTCGGTGCTTGGCCCCTAATGACTCTCATGACTGGTTTTGTGGTGCAGGATCAGAATTTTTGATGTTCATGTTCATCGCATGCGAGACAAGTGAAAAACGAGAAATTCAGGTTTTTTTTTTTTACAACACTCTAAACCCCTAACTTTGAAGTAGATACTTTACATTAAATACTTATTCAACCCTAGTCTGGAGGAAATAGATACCCTAAAAGGAGACATATGAGCATGCATTATTATTGGATGAGATAGAAAACATCCTGGTTTGATTGGGATATAAATACTGAGTCGAAGAGTTCCTCTTTGTCACACACTGTGCAGATGCTCTGTATGATTGTCTGACTTTCTTGCAAGAATAAACCTCTTTTTTTTTTGTTTTTTTTTTTAGTTATTGTCTCACAACAAGAGTTGGAAATATTTTTCCATACCAAGGGTGAGTAAATCTTCAGCAAATTTTAATTTAGGTGAATTAAACTCTTTTCTAACTTTTAGCCAAATCGTTATCAATAATTACTTTTACCAATGTCTAATAATATCAAGTTTACCATAAGTGTAATAAATCACTAAACTATCGGATACAAAGTTCATATCACTGCAGACTAGGCTCTTCTGTTCTAATAAATTGGTTAATACACAATGCGCTGATGTTCTGAAGAGAGCGTATCAGAGTGAAGTCTCATGGCGTCTCTCCATACATTACTGATTCTGTGTGGATGTGCCACAGCCCTGTGTTTGGTGAGTTCAGATGTCAGAGAAATAATTTTACGATCATGTGTTTATTAATATTGTGTTAAAGCAAAACTTACACAGCTATTGTTATTTTAAAATACAATGACCTTGTTGAAGACTGAATGAGTTTTATTGATAGTTTGTGGTTATTTCATACAATATCAAAACTTACACTGTAATAGCTTGTTGTTGTAAATTGTGCACGTCTGACACTTATCTCTCAAATGTTTTCTTTAAAAGCCAACATCTTCACTCACTGGTGAGTATAACATTCACATCATTTTAATATAACTGTTTTTTCTATTGATATTTATATAATATTTCAGAATTTGATCTTTTTTGGTAGGCAATGCAATATTTGATGTGGATAATGGAAAAGACCTGGATATATTTGAAATAAATGAAGGTTTGTGGTAACATTAATATCAAATCTTAAATCTGTAGCATAAATTATATTGCATTAACTGCTGTCTCATTCAACAGCGGCAGGACTTGACCTGGTGGAAGGAGACATTCTGATAAAGGAGGTCATTGTTTTCTTTGAACAAATTCTCATGCTACTTTCCACAAACAGGATACAAAGTAGGACTTGAATCTCTGGGCTTAAAAAATTAATGAAATACATTTTAAGGACATTCTTAACCTTCAGAAATTGACAACATTAACCTCAGGAGGTCAAACTACTGTGTAAATACAGTTAGATATCACAAACATAAAAATTATAACATTTTATTTAAATAAAATAAATCCTTGTTTATATTTAACAGGGAGAAGGCAGAAACACTATCCTGGGTGAAAAGTATCGCTGGCCGACCACTGTGCCATATGTCCTCGACAGCAGCCTCGGTCTGTGAATATAATAATAACTGATTCAGTTCTGTTGAATTTATGCTTTGACCTTTATCTGATATTATAATTCTAACTTATTATTTGCTCCAAATTACTCACGTCGCTGTTCCTAATTATTTTCTTCTTTTATTTATTATTATTATTATTATTATTATTTTCTATAGAAAATCAATGCTAAAGGTGTGGTACTGAGAGCACTTGAGCAATACAGACTAAGACCTGTATTGACTTTAAACCTTGGGATGGAGAGCCAAACTACATTTTCATATTTAAAGACGATGGGTAAGAAAACACTACACACATTTAAACTCATCTTCACACATTGTGCAATAATCAAAATGCCATTCACATTTATGTAAATGTATGTCACATTTCTTTCAAAATCGTATTTTTAAAGTCCCTATGGAATCAAAATTGAAGTTTTTTTTTTTTTTTTTTTTTTTTTTTTTGAGTATGAATATCTTATCTGTAAGCTATAGTGTGCTCCAAAACAATGACAAAATTATTAGCATTTAAAGATGTAACCATTCAAAACTTACAGGGCACCTTATCATACACCTGGCACAATTCCACGCAAGGCATTTTTCCCCTCCAGCGCCATGTTGTTTAATTAGCAAATGCATTTGGGCTCATTTTTGCGCCCATGGGTGTACTGTTCTAAAAAACAGGAGTTCTGGTGCATTGCTGGCGCATTGCTATTTTAAGGAGCTGAAAATAGACTGCAACCTAGACCAACTCAAACCTGGTCTAAAGTCTAAAGTCAATGTTTTTTCTTTGTTATTTAAAGAGCGTGTTAGTATAGGCGGATCCGCAACGCGTGTACATGCTGCTTATTAAACACAGGGACGCAGAGCAGCACACAGACATGCCAAATATAAAAAAAATTAAAGGATTGCAATGCATAAGATTTTTTTCTAGTTTAATTATATATATATATATTTATATAAATACTGATAAATATGTCATGGAATCTGAGACTCTGATTGGTTTATTGCACGTTACGCCCAAAAAACACCCATTACTCATTACGAGAATAGGGTCAGCCCGCTTAGACCACGCGCGGCAACTGTTTTTCCGTCGTTAAAATAGCAAAAATGGATTTGGACACGCCCTGGGTGCACCTGCGCTGTGCACTTTACACTTTGCGTTTAGATCGTTAAAATAGGGCCCACAGTCTCTAACATTTCTCAATATGAATAAACTAATTTTCAGCTTCTCGTCAAACTTTCTGTCCAAACAAATGCTTTCTAGAATCCAAAAGCACCCCTTCCCTAGATGCTGAAATATTATTATACAGCATTAAAATCTATTCTTCTCACATTTATTTGTGGTTGTACTGGTGAATCCAGATCTCAACAAGAGATCACGGCAATTTACCCAAGCACCATACTAAGGATATGTGCAGTGCCTATGAGTGTGATCATTTGCACTTCACTAGCTGACAGATGTCCTGGGAGCATTTTAAGTTCTGAATGAAACCTTTCTTTAATGTTCCTAATTCTCTTATTATCAGTTCGAGTTTTACAATTCCACATCCTTATTATTATTATTATTATTATTATTATTATTATTATTATTATCTGTAGTAGTATTGGTGTTTCATCAATGTTACAACCAAAAAAAGGTACATAATCACATTCCAAAATACAGTATAACCAATCTTGTTCAGCCTTGATTGATGCTGCACATCTACTATCACATGTGCAGTGCAAATTTTGCACATATTTTACACACCTGCATTTAAATGCAGCTGCATTTTTTTAAATTAAATTATATGAAAGCAAGTAGGACTGGGTGATAAATTGATTTTATCGCTTAACTCGAATTTGTAATTCACATCGGTTTGTTTGAATGAAAATCTGTTTTCTTTTTAATCACTTTAGCAATAATGCATTCAAACAAATGTAATCTTACAGTCCTACTACATCATCAGTAGGCTATTTGATTTTGAAATCTTGAAGAAATTAATTGATCTGTTTAGATAAAATAACTGACAAAAATGTACTGTTATTTTCCTCACAAACAAAATTTGCAGAGCAGAAAGCAGCAATTAAAGATTTAATGCTTTCAATGTTATTAGTTTGGCATGTGATAGGGAAAAAGTTTACACACAATAGCCTAAGCCACTTTGAAACTCTCCTGTTATTTTTTTATTGTTATTTTTTTTTATTATTATTATTTTATATAGGCTTCGTTATGCTCACAACATTTCAAACCTACTGAAGGCGGAGCTGTGTTTCTAGTATCAGTGCACGCGGAGCTGATGCTCTGAGCGCAGAAGGAAGTTGTTGCTGCTCTAGCTACTCTCACAGACTCTGCTGCCGTAAATAATATGATGATATAAACATGCAGTCAATACAGATATTAAATAAAAACATTAAAAACAATTTAAATCATAAATCAGATTTTTTTTTTTTTTACGCCATATGCTATCGCCCAGCACTAAAAGCAAGTAAATTGTCACAAAAGAAGTGTGTTTTTGGTTGCCAGGGCAAGACAACCCTGCACAGATTACCAAAAAAAACAGCATTAAGGGACCAGTGGATGGAGTTTATTTTTACAGAGCATCAACGGAGTTGTGCAAGTCTTTGTGTGTGTTCCCTGCATTTCGAAGATACTTGTTTCACAAACAAAGCCCAGTTTGAAGCCGGATTTGCACATTGTTTATTTCTTAAGGATAATGCAGTCCCAATGAAAAAGGGTCATGATCGTGTGTTGGAACCGCAGGCAATGGGTAAAACTGCTTCGAATATCTCTGTGTTGTTAACTTAGCTATCGGCGCGTAAGCACATCAAGTAAACAACATGCGATGTTGTCATCAAACTGCATTTTCCACATGTACAGCTTAAAAAAAAAAAATAAAAAGACGACATAAAGTGGAACTTTGCCATTTTCCAAAACCGCTAAGCAAATATATACAGTTTCAATACATACCAAATAGAGACGTCGCTGCTGAAGCTGCTCTTGTGTAACCCCTCTCTCCCGGGTCCTCTCTGACGCTCCGAGCGGGGCTCGAACCCGGGTCTCCAGCATGGGAGTCGGACGCACAAACAAGGAGGCTAAATGGCTACAGCCACTAGCATTTGTCGCTAGTGCGTCTCTTGAGTTCGGGGAGTGAGGCCTCCGTTACAATTGTTAAATTTCAGCCTCTGGATCTGATTCTGGATCATAAATATACGGTTGAATCTGACTGTTAGCCATGGTTTGTTTTGGATGTTTTTTTCCTCACGGTAATGTCACAGCTTCCAAACGCTCTCCACGCAAAAGCCTACTCGCGCTCGTGATTCTTTAGCTCCGCCCACACGTCACGCCTCTAGGCGCTCGTGTTTTTCCGGGAAAAATCGGTACAGACTATCTTTCTCTTATAAATATAATAAAAATAAAGACTTTTTGGAGTTATGAAGGATGCAGTACTACTCTATAGGTACTCAAGATTAACAGGATATTGAGTGAAAACGAGCATTTCACCCCCCCTTAAATATGATTGTCAAATTTTAAATTTGTATCCAGAATAATCCCAAGGTACTTGACTTCCTTTACTACTTGTATTACTTCATTTTTTATCTGAACCTCAAATATATCGCTTATAGGCCTATTTCGTATGGAGAAACACATGGAGACTGTTTTCTTAACATTAAGAGATAAATGGGATAACTCGAGCCATTTAGAGATATGGTCTAATGCTTTTGTCAGGTGTTCACCTGCCAGACTGGATGTTTTAGCGGAAACATGGACCACAGTGTCATCCGCATACATCTGACAGTTTATGCCCGGACAGCATTTTGGTAGGTCATTTATGTACATTGTAAACAACAATGGGGCAAGTACGGACCCATGCGGTACTCCCATGTTGTTGTCTTGCAGAGATGACTTCACTCCATTAACCCTAACACATTGCTGTCTTCCGCCCAAATAAGATCTAAACCACTGCAAAGATTCAAAAATGTTACTAGCAAACTCTAACAGCAAGGTAAATTAGTGTTAGTATTTTGTAAGTCTTAACTCTCCATATATTGCAGTTCAAAAAGAAGCTACTGTGGCTCTTCTTACTTAACTATATATATATATATATACATTTAGCAAAAAAGTCCAAGATCAGGATAACTGAATATATGTGATATCAAATAAGGGTTAGCACAAATGTAATCTAAATGCAATCCAAAAGTAATCAGATTACATTAACAAAATTGTGTAATCTAAGAGATTATATCACTGATTACATTTTTTTTTCATGTAATCTGTAATCAGTAACTGATTACAATTCATAAGTAATCTTCCCAGCTCTGTTTGCGACATGATCCCACTGTTGTTGCGTCCATGCAAAGCAACGTTATTATGGCGAACACAATAAATGTTTCACATTTTCAAAAAGAGAGCGTTTTTCCTTTTCCACATTCGTCAGTGTTCGGGCTCCGAACCAGTGGCCTGCCATCTGATGCTATCCAGCCTCTTGTCATGCGAGCCAGTGTCCAAGTGGATGTTGGTGATAATAAAACATGGCTACTCACTGCAGTTCGCCCGAAGGGATTCCCACTTTGGACGACGCTCAGGTCCTCCACACCGAAGTGATGACGCTGTTAAGGAAGGAAGCTATAGAAATAGTTCCTCCCTCAGAAAGCGATTCAGGGTTCTACAGCTGTTATTTCCTTGTCCCCAAGAAAGATGGCAGTCTCAGACCAATCTTAGACCTCAGACTCCTGAACCTCTGCCTCATGAAAGGGAAGTTCAGGATGTTGACATTGAAACAGATCCTCACGCAGATTTGCCCTGAGGACTGGTTCTTCTCACTGGACCTGAAAGATGCTAACTTTCACATCCAGATAGCCCCCCATCGCAGATGATTCTTGAGATTCACGTTCAAGGGTGTGGCTTTCGTTCAGCTGCCTCTGCGCACTGGCAAAGCATCTCTTGGAATGGGCACTACCCAGGTTGCGATCGCTCAAGGCGACGCATCTACTTGGCAAGACGAATCTGGGAGCAGACATGCTATTGTGGAGCAATGTCCACTCAGACGATGGATGCTCCATCCCCAGACGTTTGTCAAAATCTGGAACATTTTCGGGAAGGCAGAGCTCGACCTCTTCCCCTCAGAGAGCAACTCTCATTGCCCAACTTATTTTTCGAAGGACACAGATGCGCTGGCCCGCGACTGGCTCAGTCTTCTTCTTTACAGAGTCCTCCTGGTGGCCCCACTATGGAGGAGCCAAGTTTGGTCCTCGGAGCTATTCAGGCTTTCCATGAAAGCTCCATGGATGATCCCCCTGTGGCGGGACCTCCTCTCTCAGGCAAACAGGACAATCTGGCATCTGTAGCCAGAACTCTGAACTCTGCACGTATGGTCCCTCGATGGAAGCCTGTAGGCCTCCCCGGGGACGTGCTACACACCATTTCTCAGGTGAGAGCCCCGTCTACAAGACGCCTCTACGCCCAGAAATGGTCAGTCTTCGTTGACTGGTGCTCAACACGAAACAAAGACCCTGTTGAGTGTGATGTATCTCCGATACTGTCATTTCTCCAAGAGTGTCAAGACAAGGTTCTTACCCCTTCCACGCTCAAGGTGTACGTAGCAGCCTTCGCAGCATTTCATGCTCCTATTGATGGCCAATCTGTGGATCGACTCATTGTGCATTTCCTGAGAGGTTCTAGGCGGTTGAAACCCCAGCGTCCCCTCACTGTTCCCACTTGGGACCTTAACACGGTCCTTGGAGCACTCAAAGGACCTTCCTTTGAGCCGCTGGGGTCAGCTGACCTTCTGCCCCTGATGCTCAAAACCGCTCTGCTACTTGCTCTAGCATCGGTCAAGTGTGTTGGCGATTTGCAGGCCCTCAAATCTTGAGCCCTGCATGCCTTGAGTTTAAAGTGCTCTTGATGCCGTTCAGAGCACAGGTAATTTCCCTCTCAGCTCTGGCATTGTCAGGTGACCGAGAGCTGGATTTACTCTCCCCAGTGAAGACTTTAAGGATATACATTGATATATGTATATTCAGGCAGTCTGACCAGATTTTTGTCTGCTTTGGTGGCTGAACCAAGGGGTCTTCAGTCTCAAAGCAACACCTCTCATGTTGGATAGTCGATGCTGTTGCTCTATGCTAATACTCTTCGGGCCTTGAGTGCCCCATAGGAGTAAGAGCCCACTCCACTAGAGGGATGGCCTCTTCATGGGCCTGGTCTAGTGGTGTCTCTATCAAGGACATATGTGAGGCGGCCAGCTGGTCCTCGCCGTCCACTTGTGTCATATTCTATAACCTGGACATCCCGACCTTGCACGCTCGGGTTCTTTTGGTTTTATACGAGTGCCTCTATCAGACTCCATCTTCATGCCACCTCCGGGGAGCTAGCTCCCTCTTAGCATTGTAGCATCAAGGGTTTGACCGCTCCGGCCTCTCACTTATCCCCTGGAACCCAAGGTGTTCAAGATAAGTCTTGTCGTTCCCTACCATGGCACGGCACGGTTGAATTAGTTCCCCATGAGTGAAGTATCGAAAGGGAACGTACTCTGTTACGAACGTAACCTCGGTTCCCTGAGATACAGAACAAGTACTGTGTTTTATGCCGTGCCACGGGGCTGTGGCTTCAGTGTCGTCACTTCAATCATATGACCTGATTTCCTCTGATGATTTGCCTGGTTATATAGCCATTCGCCCAGCATTAGCATAGGCCATTTTGGCGCGCTGCACTCGTCACAGGCTTGCGCAGCTATGCAGCAACGTCATTGGTTTAAAAAAGTTTACAGATTAAAAAAATTGCAGTGCAGTTGCACTGCGTTATTGAAAAAAGCTTCAGTATAAGGGGAAAAAGTAGCTTTTCCCCATACTCAGTACTCGTTCCGTATCTCAGGGAACCGTGGTTACGTTTGTAACCGAATAAGTTTTTTTATTATCTTACTTTTTTTATCCTAAATGTCTGATTTGAAGTAATAAGTAATGTCAAGTTTGCAAGTTAATTCAATCTTGGTGTATGACATATGGAAATTAAATGGTGAAATTTTACAGGATGGTCAGTAGAAGGTGTCTCTTGTTTCCTGAAAACAACAAACACTGATCAACAAATCACAAATGATTTTATAAAACTTACATTAAATTAAAAAATTTCTAAAACACAAATCACAGTCTGTCTTTTGTTTAACACAACTGATTTAAAACAACTTATTTAAAATAGTTCCAGTCTTCAACCACACCCTCTACATCCCACACTAATTGTAGGGAAAAAACACATAATTGCCCATTGTAGGGCACATGTAGTAGAACTTGCTATAATGTAACCCAGATGAGCAGCGTACAGGCCCTCAGCCCTGTACAGAAAATGGCAAACTTAAAATACATTTCAAAGCTTTCACAGTTGTCTTATTTAAGAATCATTCATTATTATTACACTTGATGTTTACCTTCCAAATTCATTGGTTATACTTAATGTTACACTCAGTGTACACCTACCAAATCTTACATTTTGCATATACACTATGCAGAATTGCTAGGCAAGTTGATTTTAAGATCATATTCTTTTCCCAAATATATTTGACCAATTCCAGACCACATCAATCTTAATAACTATTAATTTTGCATTTAATCTTTTATAAGTGATATATAATCTTTTTTTGGCTCATTTTATCTTTAAAAATAAAATCTGCATAATAATTATGCACACCTGAATATAAGGCATTTTCACTTCCAAGTTCCAGCCTCCTGCTTATCTAATATGTAATTTATAAATGTTCACTTACCTTACTCCAATGTACAATTTAGAGAATAGACAAGATACTTAGTCTGATGATGGTCATTAGGTCAGCAGCTGTGTATGTCACAAACACGTTAAATGTAAAAATTGTATACATTTATAACATAGTGTATGTTAACACAATCGCTGAAAGATATTATCATGAATAATAAATAATAATGATGTGTGTGATAGTATCACCTTCCATAATATTGAGGCTGTGTGGCTACATGACCTTCCCAATCCAGCGATGCACGAACATCCAGTGGTCTCCACCAATCCCTGCTCACTGACCACCACCCACGTAGAGTAGTTTGGATTACTCAACTGACTGGGTGCACGTTTGCTTTTAAAAGACAAAATCATCCTCACTGTGTAACAGTAAACGACCCAATTTCCCACTATGTAAATACCTGTAGGCCTCAGTACTTTTATCATTTTTCCTTGCTGCTCCACATCTACCCACGTTAACAGTGATGATGGATGGGACAATTTGAGACCATTTGATCATCATAAGAAGTTTTCATTGTGCTCCCAATTTATTAAATATACAGTATTAACATAATTTGTCATTTCGCCACAGTTATAGTTAGCTATAAACAATCTTACAACTACTGATCTAGTTACCGGATGTGTCATATCAGTTGGATGACAAAATGCGGAAATGTGAAGCATTAAAAGTGAGCAGGGCGGAATAAGGTGAATAGAAAGGATGTAACTGCGGTCTAAGTGGAAGAGAGGGGGTATGCAGAAGGATGTTTAATGCCCAAGTGGTACGCCGCTGTAAAAAGTTTGAAAATCACTGTGCTTTGTCATTCAGTAAAGTATTACAATTTCCACAAAGCCATACTAAAAACATTCAAAAGAGTACTAGACAAAGTTATCATCTATACAGCCATGATTAATATTGAAAACTATAACAGTAATGTATTGTTGAATGAATAATAAGCAACTGATAAAATTATCCACACCATAGTAAAGTATGAACAAATTTTCATTCAATAAATAAGCTGCAATTTAAAAATGATCATCCCTTCAAAACAGAGAAAATATATTTTACAAGCATCTACATGCAGGTCTTTTTTAAAGTGTTCATAGCAGGACTTGAAAATAAAAAAAAAAAAAAAAAAAATCGGTTCACTCCGAGCAGAATCTATGTTTTAACGTTTTTGTTTCTGTGTTTCTGTGTTCCTCTGATATTATTACCGTTCCGAAACCGGTTCAGGTGGAGGAAATACCGGTTAATGACGTTATATTTTTTTTTACTTTTTTTTTTTTTTTTTTACTTTGGCTATAATTTGTCTAATAATAATAATAATAAAAAAATACAGAATTTTCTTTACTCAAAAAGAAAAGGAAAAAGCAGAGATCTGGTAATGTTAGCCAATAACCCGCTGAGTTAAGTCACAGCCAGTTTCTTTTCTAGATTTTAAAAATAAAAGAGGGAAGAAAACGCCTGCTTACCTCCAGTTCACGTTGCAAAATGGATAAACCATATTGGCCACGTCTTCCGAGCCCCCTGCGCATCCAGATACGGCGACACCTTTTTTTTTTTTTTTTTTTTGGGACGTTTCAGCACACAGAATTGTGCATATCACCAAAGCAGTGCGTTTATCCCCGGAAAGCGAAAGACTGTACAGTGAGTGCATAAAAATCGTGAGCTTTGGCTTTACATCTCAAGCGATCTACTCGTACAGAGTTGGTACCTTGCCGAAATCGCACAGAAATAGCATTGTATGCCCGGCTTATAGGCTACTATACTCACATAAATCTAAGGGGGGTGCATTGCCATTGTGACTTACCTACATGACGAGTTTCACAGCTTCAGCGACACATTTGCATAGGACGTACTACTGGAATTTGACATTGGTTGACAATTTCAAATATTAAAATGGAATGATAAAATAACGTTATTAACTGGTTAATGGCCATTTAACATTTTAGATTCTGTTCAGAACCATAAAATTTGATTTCTTTCTGTTTCTGGTCCTGTTCCTGACAAAATTGAATTCATTTACTGTGACAATACTGTGTCGGAAGGAATACGGAGCTGAGGATAATCGAAATAGACTTAATTTATCCAACACAATAGGAAATGCAACAGGGAGAACACAACATTATGGGGTGTGACAATTCCAAAATAGAGTAAATGTAGTAGCCTATAATATATTTAGTCTGATTAACATGACACACAGGTTTCAGGTTTCTTGATTCTAGGTTTATGTTTATCATTGTCATATTACACATTTTGCATTCTGCTCTTTTATGTAGTTTTAGTTAAATAATTTTTTTTCATTCAGTGATACATTTCTTTCCATCCCCTGCAGAATAAAAAATAAACCATCACATAATTTGTTATGGTTTTACTGGGTATAATGAATATTGTTTTGGTTTTAATGGAAATTTAAATGGTGTCTGTTGGTCTCTGTTGGTAATTGGTCGCCTTCTGTTGGTGACTTTTGTTAAAATCACTAAATCCTAATGTAATATGTCCCAAAACACACTTCAGGAAACTATTATTTAAAGGTTTTAATCGTTAAAATGATGGTTTGTAATATAGTATTTATAGTGGAATTTTTTTTACTCCCAGTCTGTCCCTGGTTATTACAAATGAATGATTTTCATACTTTTTAATCATGCTATCCTTTCTTGTGTACTGAGATTTTTTTACATTTGATCAATTTATTGCATTAATAATTCATGTTGATATGGGTAAGGAGAAGGCTGCATACGAGTATGGACAAACTATCAATTTTAGACAAAATAAATCTTCCCAAGATTGTAAGATCCCTCTGCAGCCATTGATTTAATATTTTTTTTACATTTATCTATGAAAACTAATACACCATATTATTGTTTGCCTATCCAACACAATATCATTATTATTTTTTTATTATCAATATAGGTAATAGCTCTGCAACCATTATAAACAGTCTTGGAAAACTACCACAACCTTCATGAATTCCTCTTTTAGTTGGGGAATATTTTACAGGTTCCATGACCTAAAGCTGTAGAGCTGATTGTTATATTATATAACATTATACAGTATAACATTTAAATGACATTTTTAAATCTTACTCCAAAACCAAAATCTTTTTTCTCTTCTATACCTTTGATACCTCATTCTATATCTTTCCTGTTCTCTAACAATCTCCTTAAGATCAAGATTCCTGCTAAATCATTTTGCATCTGCAAGTCCTTAAATTATTATTATTATTATTATTATTATTATTTTGCACTCATTCACCTCTTCCATGCTGAACTGAATCACCTTCATTAGGTTTACAATCATGGTGCTGCTTTGTTTGGATTTTTCAGTTAAATAAACCAGCTTCTCATACACCCTCCTTTCCAGATGTAAAGCTGAAGTAGGTAACTTTTGTAAAAATTTATTTGTGAAACCTGTCATTATGTCCTGACAGTAGAATATGAGATAGATCATCCGTGGAAAAAAATCAAGCTCCTCTGGCTCCTCCCAGTGGTCCTATTGCCATTTGCAGAAATTCATCCACTCCCGGTAAGAAACAACCAATCAGAGCTGCGGTCCGTAACTTTTTGGTGTGTTCAAGATTAACAAAATGTATATAATAAGCGAGTACACCATGAATCCATTTTAGCCTGTCCTAAATCATTAGGGTACATCTATAATAAGTGTTTATATTCTGACTATTTTAGATTGCTTCGGGGGTACCGCAGCGGAGAAACACAGTACCGTTGTGATTCTTCATAGACATAAACAGAGAGAGATAGCTCCGGCTACAATGTTCTTCCGCAAGACGCAAACAGTTCTGTTTATTAAACGCTAGAGCGTCAAAAGTTACAGACTGCAGCTTTAATATCACCTCCAAAATGGTTTCACTGGCCATCCCACATTCTCTGTTATTTTGCACAACAATCTCCATTGCTGTATCATGGTCCATTACAAACATTAAGACAAAGTACAAAAAATGCACATGTACAAACGTATCTGTACACTGTATCTAAAGGGTGTATACATGTAGGGTAATGAAAAGGTGATGTTTTTATGTTTAATCAGATGTTACTCATATGTGGGGAATCGGCAGATGGGGAAACAAGAGTTGTCAATTGGTGCAGGCTGTGACAGTTTAGGAACAGTGGAGCACGAGTTTCTGCATGCACTGGGTTTCTGGCACGAACAATCCAGATCTGACAGAGACGACTATGTCACCATTGTGTGGGACCAGATTGAAAAGGGTAACTATTGAATTCTTAAATACACTCATAAATAATAACATCACTCTGTCTCGCAAAACTCCTTACATCTATACATATAACTATATAAAATACAAAGTAATTTGTTCATCAACTAATTCACGGTTTGTTTTTCACTTAGGTAAAGAGCACAACTTTAATTCATATAATGAAACGGTGTCAAGCTCTCTCGGTGTGCCTTATGATTATGGTTCAGTCATGCACTACAGTAAGAAATCTTTCAGCAAAGGCAGTGAACCAACCATTGTTACAAAAATACCAGAATTCTTGGATGTGATTGGTCAACGCATGGAGTTTAGTGACAGTGACCTGCTCAAGCTGAACCGGCTATACAATTGTAGTAAGTTTATGATTAAGCACGTTATGTGGTATAATCCTCCATTATTTATTTTTATATATAAATATACTGACATTAGTTTGAAAAGATAAAGACAACTTTCTCATCTAATACTTTGCTTCTTTTACTCATCTTGTTCTAAACTTATTTTATATTCTTCCAGCTACAGCCTCAATATTTCTGGACTCTTGCCAGTTTGAGGAGCCAAATATCTGTGGCATGATCCAGGGTGATGGTGGAAATGCCAAATGGGCTCGTGTACAAATGGTAAAGGGCGGTCCACAAACAGACCACACCAACCTGGGTCATTGTAAAGGTATGTATACCCCTAACCACAAAATCAGGTTTCAACCAAACTGAGTTTTGCATTTATTTACCATGACAATTGCAATTTTTGAGCCACAGCATCAATAGCAATAAAACTTCATGCAAGTGAATTAAGAGCATTTCACAATTGTTTTTTACCATTCATCATGCTCAGTAGCCCCGCCCATTGTGGAACCTTATTTTTCCAAACTCCATATAAACATAAATATGGTTGTGATGCATCAAAAACCCAGACTCTTGTCACTGTGAGTCACATCAACCAGTGTTGTGTGTGTAATTTTGAACTTTTTCACATAGAATATATATATATTTTGCAAAGTTAACACCAACTTTCTCAGCAGCTATTTTAGAAACTCCTTATGTTACACTCCCGATATCACATGGAAGACTATTTGTTTTATTTATTTATTTTGTTACACAAACACTTTGTAAAAGGTTTAATAATTCATAGTCCATAATCCTGCATTGATATCTCTTTTTTGATGGTGGCACTTTGGTCTTCATGATAAACACATTTTGCTGATACCATAAGGAAATATTCTTTGACTTTTTCAAGACATTTCTTGTCAAGCATTGTAATATAACATGAAAAATATTTTGTCAACTCCATTATAAGGTCCAAAGAGAAAGTGAGAATACTGGTTTAATGATCTATTATCTAATAAAGTTTATACTTCCACAGGGTTTGGGTTTTTCATGCATTTCAGCACAGCCACAGGAACCAAGGGTAAAAATGCTTACCTGGAAAGTCGCCTCTTTCACCCCAAAAGACGCTCCCAATGCCTGCAGTTCTATCACTACAACAGCGGAAGCGCTGATGACCAGCTAAACATCTGGGTGCGTGAATACACAGTTAAAAACCCCAAAGGAGCCCTGAGACTCATTCAGAAGATCAGAGGTAATAATTTTTTTGTTTAAAACACAAATAAATAAATCCCTTTAGCCTATGGGTAACTTAAATTTGTACAACCTAGGTGGATTTCGAGGCTCCTGGGAACTATATCATGTTACGCTAAATGTCTCTGATAAATTCAGAGTAGTGTTTGAAGGGGTTAAAGGAAGAAAACCATCAAAGGGTGGTCTGTCTCTGGATGACATCAACCTTTCAGAGACCAAGTGTCCTCAATACACTTGGCGCATTCGTGATTTTAAAAGGCTTCTCGCTACAACCCCTGCCGGTTCAAAAACCTACAGCCCCCGCTTCCTGTCCCCAGATGGTTACTCATTTCAGATTGGTTTGTACATTAATGGTTTGAAGGATAGTCCAGATAAAATGGCAATATACCTCCACTTGACCTCTGGACCCAATGATGACAAATCTCCAATGGCCATGTCCATGGCGTCAGGCATCTATGGAGCTGATGGACCAGAATCCAGACATCCAACATCGCATGAACAACATTAAGATGATCACTACAGATCCAAACATGACTTTCACAGACTGTAAGAAACAAAGTTATAGTTATGAGTCATTTTTATGTGCCATTAATGCTGATATGCTAAATGCAGATACTTGATTACAAATTTCTTAGAGATAAATGGCAATATGTGTTTTTAAATAGAATCTTCTTATTTTGTGCAGCCACAGGTAATGTTAAGTATTTCTGGGACAACCCACGAAAAGTAGGCAGTCTAGTCACTGACACAGATGGTAGTAAATTCTACCGGGGGAGGGGTTACGGAACCAGCCATTACATCACACATGATCGTCTGAAGAGCCGAAGCTTTATTAAAGGAGATGATGTCATCTTCCTCCTCTCCCTTGAAGGTGTGCAGTTCTTATTCAATGCAAATGAAATTCTTATGAAATACGACAAGAGTTTTAAATATCAACTTCATCAATAGACGTGACTGGACTTTTGGGGACTCAGACCAGAGAGTCTTGGAGACCGGAAATCAGAGACCTGCGATTAGAGATTGATGACCGTGATGCGGAGGAGCCAAAGAGACAGATGGTTGTATGCATCTATATCCCAGTTTTCTCCTAAACTTGATAACTGTACCATTATTAAATGTAAATGGATATACAGTAACCCATTCAGTGTTGTTAAGCAACTTACATGTAACCAAATTATGTTATTTAATTACAAAATAAATGTTATAATCTACAGTTACAGTTACTGAAAAAAAATATGTGTAGTTAAATTACAGTTACTTATGAAAAGTTACAGATTACAAAAAGGTTATCATAATATTTTCACACACATATAATATGATTGATGTCTTAACGGTTTTATTTCCTATTTAGGTTTATGTATGTTTTCTTTATTTAAAGACTGAAAGATTAACCCTGCCTGCTTTAAATGTTTGAAAATGATTAATCATCAAAAACGTTAGAAATTGAGAAAAATAATCAAATTTAATCAAAAACATTACTTTAATAAATCAATTGAAATACACTATTTATTAAATTTTACATAGGGTAACTTGAAATCTGTAAACTATTACATTTCCAAATTTCCAAACCTTCTCAACACTGATCCCATTAAACTGATTTTTTTCTTTTAGAACCCCAGAGTCCTGGGACCATGGAATAAAAGATCCCCATGAGATGCAGCATACATCAAGAAGCCTCTATGGAGAGAGAGAAATCTTTCCAGAATCTGCCATATATTGTGAGCTGAACTGGAGCTGGAGCTACTGAATTATAACCTGAAAAAAAAAAAAAAAAAAAAAACTGTTAGGTACTATGCTCAAAAAAATATTATTACTAGATTACTAGCACTTCTCATGTTCATTGCCTCCTTAAGATGAATTTCTTCTTGTTTTCCTCATTTGTAAGTTGCTTTGGATAAAACTGCCTGCAAAATGAATAAATGTAAATGCATCAAAAGAAGTAGTCAACCATTAATGCTCCCACAGTTTATTAGTGGTATGTTGTAGTCTGTAACAAAGTGCTTTATTATAAATAATTGTAATGGAATTTACATTCCTGAATTTTCAAGAGATGCAGCTGTCCATTGGCACTGCACTATATGAGAAACAGCACATTCTCTGAGACCATGACCTGGTTGTCATCCTGTAAATGTTTGCCTGCGATTGGACTGTAGGTTTAACCTATGTAGTCTCAAACCAAACATTTTCTGTTTGTTTTGGAGTGTTTGTTTGTTTGTTTACTCTTACACAGAGTTGATCAGTGGATTTTATTTTTGTCTTTCCAGGGGTAAGAGAGGGCTCTCTTTTGCTTTTGTGTATTTGTGTTTGCGAGTTTTTATTAATTTATTTATTGTTTTTCTGCATTTATGCAAAATTTTTGTTGTAATGAAGTGCATTTTACTGATTTTCTTTCCAACGCAAAGAATCTCTTCTCAGAATGTGCCTGTGCCATCTTTTTTTTACTCTCAGCTTTCCACTTGAAGCTGTTTTCTGATACTGTCATTTGTCTTCTGGTCATATTTTGTTTGCCCTACGGAGAATCGCAGCATCTTCATTTGCATCTGTCGTACTGTTACTGCCACTGCTTTCTTCCATAAAGCATTGCTGGTCTGATCACAGTCTAATAAAGTTTTCCTTTTACTCTGGGGGGTATCTTCTTCTCACACATCGCTCCTGTCATTCTTTGCCACCTGTTCCATCCTGCTTGAATCCTTGATACTTCACCCTCCATGTTCTTGAACTGTGGATCCCAGGTACTTGAACTCTTCAGCTCAACTCTTTCACTCAGTCTGATGACCTTCTTGTCCTAAGTGTCTTTGCCAGTTGCCATGTAAAAAACATGCTATTACAATATGATTCACTAACAAACATGTAAGCAAGTAGACATCTTGTTCTCCTTCAGTTAATGTCTACTCAATATAGTAAGGGTTTCCCATACATTGATTTATTTGTGGCAGGCCGCCACAATATCAAAACTGACCACCACAAATAGATTTTCCGAAAGGCTTTGACATAATTTAATAAACATGATCACTGCACGTTTCTAAATTAAAAACGTTTATTCATCACTATTTCAGAAGGAAAATGACTATATTTATAAAATGTTCGATTTCATTCTCATTTCATTTTGCATGTAATGCTTGATAAGGCAGGGTTTGTGAGATCAGCGCTGTTACAGTATGCCGCCATTACCAGAGAAACCTTTACCTCTCCCGCTCTTAGCGCCTCCTGCTGGCAGAAAATTAACTTGCGGAGTGCCGCCAAGAATAGAGTGTAATGTAGGGCTGCAACTAACGATTATTTTGATAATCGATTAATCTGTCGATTATTTTTACGATTAATCGATTAATCGGTTTATGTACTTATATTTTAGTTTTTTCCATTTTTTCCCCAAGTAAATTATTAATAAAGGGTCTTTATCATTCAGCATAGATCTTGAAGAGATTTTAACCATTTTGCATCGTCATATCCTCATCAAAAATATACCTGGAGTTGTTTTATTATGTTAGTAATCCTTTGTCGAACTCTTCTGCAATCAAAACACTGACCCATACTCTAGCAAAATTCACAAGGAGATTTCAAATATTGTTTTCACCATGGCAGTCCTTAGAGCTCCTAAAGTAGTTTAACATCCCAAACAAAGCTTAAGGAATCTTTGAGAACATATTTTCAAGAAGTATAAGGATAAAACAGAATAAAATTGCAGTGCATTGTATTTTATTATTTACTGGGAAAAAGCTTTATAGCTTATGCTGTGAAATTGTAAACAATCCTTTGAAAAAAAAGTGCCAATGGCATGAAACCTGAATGGAACTCCCAATTTAAAGTAAAATCCATCAGAAGGTTGTCCAGAAAAAAAAATTGGGACACACACAAAAAACCTGCTGTGTGAAAAAGAGCAGTGAATACTTAGAAAAGAAGTGCATTTTAAATGTACTCAAACATTTACCTCTCTCATTCAGTCATAATTAGGCTGCAAGTCTGAATTATGAACTGGTAAACGACAAACTGATCACATAACATGTTTGTAAAGCTTTAAATGTTAACTGTTAAAAAGCAATGTTATCAGCTTTTACGACTAAACCTTTGCAAACAACCTTGTACTGGAGAATCTGCACAAATAAAATTCTTAGGGGCTGTTCACATATCGCACCTAAAAACGCGTGGAAAACGCTAGTCGCGACGCTTTCTCCTTCTTTCCAAAGGGCTCGGGCAGAAGCGCCCCTGAGGCGTCTGCCTTTGCTAAGCAACCATGACGTGCTCTCTCCATGAAGACCCGGAAATTTCAGCAAAGGATAAATGGATGCGGTGTGGACGCGCCTGGAAAAACGGGCGCATCGCACCGCGTGCGTGTCGCGACCGCGTCGCTTCCATTATGAGAGTGCATACTGCGCGCCTACATAGGAAATAACGAACTTGAGCACGCAAAAGACACGATATGTGAACGGCCCCTTAAACAGTTCAGTAGTGCAGAGTTTACAGGTTACCCTTCATTTTGAAGGCTCAAAGTAAAGTACTCCCACTTCCCGCTGAATGCTGCAGAGACGCTGTTCGGGAAGCACGTGACATAAAACGAGGCCAGCTATTGGCTATTCGCTACTTCACCTGCTGTACTGGCTGAGTAAAACCTCCGGTGGCTCATTACTGCCACACTTTGGTCACCGCAGATTTGAAATATGCACCGCTTATGGCAAATAAAATTTATTTAGCGACGAATCGATTACTAAATTAGTTGACAACTATTTTAATAATCGATTTTAATCGATTAAATCGATTCGTTGTTTCAGCTCTAGTGTAATGCTCTGGGAAACATAGCATAGAGATAGTTATTACCCAAAAGAACATGGAGACCTAAATATCTGGTACACAAAGACAATAACAATCATTAAAGTAGAAAATTATCTCCCAGTGTCACAAAACAGCAAGTCACTAAACCTAACAACAAACCCAATCATAAAACAGTGTATATACAACTCCAACACGTGAATGATTTAACCTAATTAATTATTCATGCCCCAGTGCATGATGGGAACAACAGGATTATAAAAGAATACTCGTCAACCTCAAACAATTCCAAGTGAAATAACTTGTGAATACAAACTTTCATTTTTCACAAGCTTAAATTAATTAATAATATAGAATTTTTTTTTTTTATTCTTGATTTCATAATTAAAATTAAAGTAAAAAATAAGTTTTTTATGCAGTAAACTTTTTATTTAGTCATTTATCAGCATAATGGACCTTAATATTTTAAAAAAATATTCAAATTCAAAGTAGAGAAAAAAAAAAACTTAATTGGTAAAACTGACTTGCAGCAACAGACAGAACCTGAATTGATTAAGCATACCTCACTGAGAAATCAAAGTAAATGAGTTAACCTACTGTTTTCATCTTCTATAAAATCATAAGGTTCAGAGTCCTCTCCTTCTTGAGTCATTTCCACAATATCATCATCATCATCATCTTTAGAGACGCGAGAAGACTTCTATAGACCAGGGGTCTGCAAGTAAGTTTGGCATCTGGCAAAAAATATTTAATTTCACCACTGGATGGTGGGCCAGAACACACAGACAGACACACACACACACACACACACACACACACACACACAGTCCAAGTCTTTGGCTCTATTAATTGTGATGATTTTGGCTCTCATTTAACAAATACCCACCATCCCCCAATCCAACATCTCAACAAATTAGAATACTTCATAAGACCAATAAAAAAAAATAATTGTGAATTATTGGCCCTCTGGAAAGTATGTTAATTTACTGTACATGTACATAATACTTGGTAAGGGCTCCTTTTGCTTTAATTACTGCCTCAATTCGGCGTGGCGCGGAGGTGATCATTGTGTGGCACTGCTGAGGTGGTATGGAAGCCCAGGTTTCTTTGACAGTGGCCTTCAGCTCACCTGCATTTTTTGGTCTCTTGTTTCTCATTTTCCTCTTGATAATACCTCATAGATTTCTCTGGGGTTCAGGTCTGGTGCATTTGCTGGCCAGTCAAGCACAAACAACATGGTCATTTAACCAACTTTTGGTGCTTTTGGCAGAGTGGGCAGGTGCCAAATCCTGCTGGAAAATGGAATAAGCATCTGCAAAAAGCTGGTCAGCAGATAGAAGCATGAAGTGCACCACTGCACAGTCCAGTTCTTCTTCTCCTTAGCCCAGGTAAGACGAGTCAGTAGTGACTTAGCAAGAGGAATATGACAACTGTAGCCAAATTCCTTAACACGTCTGTATGTGGTGGCTCCTGATGCCTTGACCCCAGCCTCAGTCCATGTGAAGTTCACTCAAATTCTTGAATAGATTTTGCTAGAAAATCCTCATAAGGCTGCGGTTCTCTCGGTTGGTTGTGCATCTTTTTCCTCTGCACTTTTTCCTTACACTCAACCTTCTGTTAACATGCTTGGATACAGCACTCTGAACAGCCAGCTTATTTGGCAATGAATGTTTGTGGCTTACTCTCCTTGTTAAGGATGTGAATGATTGTCTTTTGGACAACTGTCCACAGTCTTCCCCATGATTGTGTAGCCTAGTGAACCAAACTGAGAGACCATTTTGAATGCTCAGGAAACCTTTGCAGGTGTTTTGAGTTGATTAGCTGATTGGGATGTCACCATATTCTATTTTGTTGAGATTGTGAATTGGTGGATTTTTGTTAAAGGGGGGGTGAAATGCTCTTTTTCACTCAATATCCTGTTAATCTTGAGTACCTATAGAGTAGTACTGCATCCTTCATAACTCCAAAAAGTTTTTAGTTTTATTATATTCGTAAGAGAATGATAGTCTGTACCGATTTTTCCCGGAAAAACACGACAGGCTGGAGGCGTGACGTGTGGACGGAGCTAAAGAATCACAAGCGCGAGTAGGCTTTTGCGTTGAGAGCGTCTGGAAGCTGTGACACAGATCCAGAGGCTGAAATTTAACAAGAGCAGCATCAGCAAACGACGTCTCTATGTGGTATGTACTAAAACTGTATATATTTGCTTAGCGGTTTTGGAAAATGACTAAATTCCACTTTATGTCGTCTTTTTTTTTTTTTTTTTTTTAAGCTGTACATGTGGAAAGTGCAGTTTGATGACAACATCGCATGTTGTTTACTTGATGTGCTTACGCGCTGATAGCTAAGTTAACAACACAGAGATATTTGAAGCAGTTTTACTCACCGCATGCGGTTCCAACACACGATCATGACCCTTTTTCTTTGGGACTGCAATATCCTTAAGAAATAAACGATGTGCAAATCCGGCGTCAAACTGGGCCTTGTTTGTAAAACAAGCATCTTCGAAATGCAGGGAACAAACAAAAACACTTGCACAACTCCGTTGATGCTCTGTAAAAATAAACTCCATCCACTGGTCCCTTAATGCTGTTTTTTTTTTTTTTTGGTAATCTGTGCAGGGTTGTCTTGCCCTGGCAACCAAAAACACACTTCTGTGACATTTCGCGACGCTCTCACTCTGATCAGTGAGTCTGTGCTCATCCTCTCAGTGCTCTGCTATACGGGAGTGTGCGCTCTTCCGGCAGAAGTGTCCTTAGGACCCATATAAGGAAATTCCGCTCCATCTAACGTCACACAGAGCCATACTCGAAAAAAACTTTCCGAAACTTGTGACAAACCGGAAGGAGTATTTTTGTTCGAGAGCTTCAAACGTACAAATTAATTTTTGAAACTTTGTCCATGTTTAGCATGGGAATCCAACTCTTTAACAGTGTAAAAAACTCAGTATGCATGAAATAGCATTTCACCCCCCCTTTAAATGTGAGCCAAACTTAACAGAATTAAAAGACAAAAGACTTAAACTACTTCAGTCTGTGTGCACAGAATTTATTTAACCTGTTAGCCAGCACCAGAACGCCCTCGTCCTCATTTGATGAAATTAGATGTAAAATATAAATATAAAAATGTAATTTAATAATTTTTTTTTTGCAAAAATAAAAGACAGAATATGTTTGCAGTTACATATTAACAAGGTCATAGTCAGGTATACTTAATAAAAATAAGAGTAACAGAAAAAAATCTAGCTGATATTGTTGTGTTACTTTTAACCCACCTGTGTGTTACTTTTGTCACAACCGATGGGGTCGAAAATAACAAAGAAAAACATATAGGCTATATATAGGCCTATATAAATATAACGAATAAATAGCCCTACACCAGAAATATATTTTTACTAAAACATAAATTTAGAATGTAAAAAAAAACTGTTCATTTTTGTGCTTCGCGAAATGAACCCAGACAGCAGAAAGCACATCCTATTTTTCTTTAGGCTTATTTTACAAGAGAACAAATATTTGTTTTTATTGTCGAGCTAGGTGGGCGTGGCTTCAGCAACTAGCTCCCGCTTTTTTGCCCATTTTTGATTGTCCGGGAGAGTCACGCGGTGACGTGCTGCCATGATGGCTACGGCCCGCTCTACACACTTTAGGCTTCAAAAACCATAGACAGTAAAAGAAATGGACACAGCGACCCCATTGGAACTCAATTGAGACAAGTGAAGCCCATTTTTCACAATTTTTAGCACTTGTCTGACACCTGTCTGACAGATGTAAATCTCCTAGTAGCTGTGCGTGCAAACTGCCATCGTTAATGTTGCAGAGACGGCGAGCTTGACTGGGCAGTTCTTTGGCGTGAGTGAGCAGGAGTAAGTATTCTGACTAATTATTTTGTATAGTATTTTAAAATGTATAGCCAGTACGCCATATTAAGTTAATTGCCTGTGAGCTTCTCCTCCTGTCTGTACGGTAATTTCTCTACTGTGCGACAGAGAGTCGAGTGGTTATGACGCAATCGTTAGCCTATTTTTACAAAAACTGTTTCTACAGGGCCATAATGTAACATAGAAGGTAATGGAGCCCTTTATACATTGTCGTGTATCTTTAGAAATAAATAATGGACAAATGGAGTCTTTAAAAACCTCAGATGTAAAGTTATTCGCTGTCAAAGTGACGCCAAAATGAATGGGAGGTCAATGGGATGCTAACGCAAGTGAAGTTCTGCAAGTGAAGTTCTGGTGGCACCCGGCCGACTTCAACTTCCGGTCAACTTCCTTGCCGCCTGTCAAAAACACACTTCAGGAGTCTACGGGTGAAGTCTCGGACACTACATCCATGTTTTTATACAGTCTATAGTTATCACCATACAGCCGTGATGTTAGGTCTTTGCAAAACACTTAGTTTTATTTGGATATTGGAACATGAGTGAAGTACATCATAAATAATAATTTGGCATTTAGATAGCTACATCCCGAATAAGGAAACATTTGAAACCAAATATTGGTTTCAATTTCGTTTTAGCCTAAATTACTTAGTTTTGGGGTTGTCGTTAGTATTACTATGCTTCTTATATATTTTTAAGTCTTTTTCTTTTCAAATACTGTTAATTGAAAGGATTTGTTGTGGAGTGAGGGGAACTAAATATCCTAGCTATTATTAGCCTTATATTTAAACATTTTGTGTCTACATTAGGTCTATTTCTGAATTAAATAATACTCTTTTATATATATATATATATATATATATATATATATATATAAACGTAACGTATTTTAACCAATCAGCAAACCTTTTTTAAACTGTTTAATTGATTATTAATAAAATTAATAAAAATTAGCTGAGTTTTACAGTTTGCTGCATTTTTGCACACTCAGAAACCGGTGACTGTGAACTAATCAGCAGAGCTTGTACAAGCTTTTGTAATCGTTGAATCTTTCTCATACATTTCCAAGTGGAGCTTTTCAAAGTTGAGAATAGTCAAAGGAGAGCTGCGGTCCTCAATGGGGCAGGAAAGGCTATGCGGGACATTCTAAAATGCTGATTGAAAAAAAAAATCTAACCCACTAAACAAAGTATACTATCTATAAAAAAATCAAATGAGCCCTGAATATGATCTTAACTTATACTAATAAAGTATAAGCTACAAAAATCAGATGAGCCCTGAATATGAATGCAACTTGTTTAATAACCCATTACGTGTTATTGAACGCGTTGCATACATATTCTGAGCTCATCTGATTTCTTTGTAGATAGTATACTTTATTAGCATGATGTTTAGTGAGTTTGGTCTGTTAATATAATTGTATTAGTACATTAAACCACGTAAGGGCTTCTCACGTTAGGCATTTTAGAATGTGCCAAGCATGCTGGCGCTTATGATACCGAGCATGAGCTGTTACGCAGCCTTGACTTCACTGACACAATCGAAAAATTCTCTCTTATTATATTCACTCACAATGAAGTGCCTGATGAAGACCTGAGGGTAGAAACATTGCTTGAATAAATTATTCTGGAGCAATAATTTTCAGTGTGCAGACTTCACACGTCTTTATTTGTCTATATCATTCAGTTGTCTTGCACCTGCGTCCTCTCTAGATGTTTGGGATGTGCACACCATTTTTGTACTTTTGAATCTCGAGTTGTTCAAATAATATGTCATTATCATTATTCATGTTCAATAAAGGCTGGGTGTTTGCATCACTTATTGGTCCGTCTGAGTGCGCATGACATTGAGTGTCGAACGCACATGCACCAATGGGAAAAATAGGCCTTTTTGTCTTGTCTGGGAAAGTGGTTTAGTTGTGATGACAAAACCGGACTAATAAATACTTCTCCATAGCTTCCCTCAAGATTTTCCTATATTTTACTCATTAATTGAATAAAATAATGTAAAAAAAAAAAAAATGAGGAATGCTTGACATTTTGTTCTACAATGCAAATTACACACACCCGTGCAGAAAACACAACATTTTAAAACAGTTGTTTATTTTTCCATAAATGTTAACACATATATACATGTATGGGGTGTGAGTGTGTGCAGTTTACAGTGTACAACAAATTTCAAAGTATAGTTATGTTTATCACAGACCAGAATATGAGATGCTCCCCTCAAAAAAGCTTTCTATTCATCAAAATTAATTATCATTTTTACAGCATCAATAGCAATAATAAACAATGATTTTGTCATGATATTACAGCTGGACTCACTAAATATGAGTTTCTGTGTTTTTCATTTCCAGGCTATTTACATTATGTAGTGTGTGTGTAAATACACAAAGTACATGATCAGCATTAAACAGCCTGTATAAATCATTTTACAGTCTATAGTATTGTGATCGACTGATGAAACTGGATTGATTTCAATAATAATAATAATAATAATAATAATAATAATCATAATAAATAATTCCTTAAAATTATATAGTGCTTTTCTGGGCACTTAAAGGTGCCATCTGTCTTTTCTGGCAAAAAAAAATCAAGTCATACTCCACATTCCATACCAGATGGGGGCAGTATGCCTCAATAAAGTGAATTGGTCTACTCTAGAGTAACAAACGAGAAACGGCATAGTGTATATGCTCCGCCCCTACCTTCACAACAACACTACAGCCATAGCCGAAGCCTAAAAGAGGACGTTTTGCATCCAGAGGAACGTTGGGTGATGTCAAGTGATATTGAAACATGACATCTTCAAGCTACTCCCCTTCACCTTTACCTGTCAATATGTTCCTATTCGTTTTGTTCATATTACATTTTGAGTTGTATATACACATTATTTGAATGAAATTAATTTGACAGACAGCATTCTGTCAACATCATTGGTAAACATCAGACTAGTTAATTATCAAACGCAGCTACAGTTAGCCATCGCTAACATTAGCACATTTATCGAACAGCCTTCGATACATTTCTATGTTATAACTTCCTGAAAACAAATACACAAACATATAAAACAAACTTCTAGCGAAATACTAACAGCATCTAACTTACAAATCCAAAAGAAATGTTGCAAGTTCGGAGTGGAACCTCATTTCTTTCAGGTCCATCAGTTGTCTCCAGTGATTGAAAGCAGTGCCGATGTTTACTCTGGTTCGGCTCCTTTTCTTATCGGATTTGATTTGTGTTTCCGAGCGCGGTTGTTTCCCTGTAGCGGGTGACACTCTCTTCCGTGAACTCAAATGAAGTGGGCTGTACTTTCCACACGACTGACATCAGGTTCAAGTACACGCCCACAAGCCGTGAGAGTTATTAGTGTATTGCAGGTTGGCTGGTGGTTATGTTGCCTGCATACTGCCTCCCATGGCCGAAACTGGTATTACGACACCTGTTGGGCCGGGGCTAGTAATGCTAATGCTAATTAAGGTTGATATCCCTGCAGCACTATAACTTGACATTTTTTTAATGACATCATCGCCCTTATTTCTTCTCATTCTTTTGATGCGTGTAGGTCATGTTATGGATATTTTTACCTCAATTTTTGCATATGGCACCTTTAAAGCGCTTTACATATAAGGGGGGATCTCCTCAACCACCAGCAGTGTGCAGAGAGAATGGTTTAAATATATGAGCAGGGTCATTCTGGACATTCACTCAGGGCTGCTCTGGGTTGTATCCAGTACAAATACACCTTGGGCTGTGGAAGTATAGCCTTGTCTTCCTGGAAATGCAGAGAACGTTCCCGGTTACTTAACTGTAACCTTGTTCCCTATAAAAGTGGAACGAGATGCTGCGCTGCTCAGCGCATTGGGAAACTTCTTAACCGTGACCAGCTTGTGAATAATGTGAGTAACAAGTCGACAGAATTGACCGGAGGTAATATAGTAGAGTTGTGACGTTCGCGAACGAACCGATTCTTTGAACGGCTCATAAACATGAACGATGGGGCCGAGTCGCGACTGGAGAGGAGCCGTTCTTTCTATCGTTCTTTTTCTCTATACGTGTTTCACACAGATTCATACAATGAGCTCCTCCAGGAGACAGAACAGTTATAGGGGGTGGGCGCACCCAGCGCAGGCCAACCCTTTATAGCGTGATATATTAGTTATTAGTTGTGCATGCATTACATTGCATTTTTTTGTTCATTTAAAACTTATTTTAAAATCATTAAAAAATGTTCTTTTGTGATACTCTACTTGTATAGAAATTTTTCACTAAAAGCTGTTTTCCACAGACATTCATTGCAGCCCACTTTGTTATGTTCATTGACTTGAAGGGGCTGATGTCCTATTTGCAAAGTTTACAGTAGTAATAGTATGTAGTATGTAGACATTTCATTTTATTTATTCTAATTATCTACTTAAAAACAATAGTTTTCTATCAAAATGTCTTGTGTGATAACAATGTTCTTGTGTGGAAGTGTTTGTAGTAAAAAGCTGTTTTGCACAGAAATTCATTGCAGCCGGCTTTGTTTTTTATGTTTATTTGTGAGTAGGTATTTGTATGAATAACATAAGTCAACGTAGTTTACACACACACACACACACACACACACACTTTGTACTAAAGGTAAATCAAAATAATGATGTCACTGTCTAAGCAGAGGGATTTGTGCAACCCTATGGATATAGTCCACACATGAGAAATGAGGTAATAATCAATATTTCAGAATAATTCAAACTCGGATTATTGGTGTGTGATATCTGAGCTTTAATTATTTGACTACAAATCTCACCTCCATAATACCTCCCAGTGATTATTTCCAGGATAAACTGAGATGCTCCCAAGCTGGCTTCTTAAAACTGACTAAATATTTAAAAAGAGCCAAAAGAGCCATTCTTTTGAACGGCTCTTTGAGGAACGGATTGCGAAGATCCGGATCCCCTCAAAGAGCCATAAATCCCATCACTATAATATAGCCTCGGTTGATGACGTCATCGGAGCGCGCCCGCAACACGAAGCTAAATCAGCGTACTTGTATTGAGAAACGCGCGCAGACCTACGTCCACAGTCTATTTGTCCCAATCTTCCCGGTACTTTACACCATGGTGGAAACGCAGAAGCAACAGTCTGGGGGGAAAAAAGTTACTGGTACAAATGTGCAGGTAATTTCGGTGGAAACGCGGCATTAGATGTATTGCCGCATCACAGGAACCTTTTTGCAGCAAATTTTGAAATATCGCTCATCTATATTCGCTGGCTCACCCTTTTCATTGGGTTGAATGCCAAAATGTTCCCAAACTGGCGACGTGACATTAGGTTTTGGGACGAGATCAAGTGCCTCCCATCATTTCAGCTAGCCTATTCAAAACAAACAAAGCACCATAAAGCTACAACAGCTCGTGAGAAAATTACAGTCGTAACCATATTGTATCATTAATTTATTTAACATTGAATGCACAGTGACAAATGGAAAAAAAAAAAACAGGCCACGGCATCATAAAAAAAAATACAAATAAAATAAAAAACTGAACACTGCGGTTGCCGCGGTTTCTGCGGTTGCTATCTTTCCTCTGCGGTTTGCTTGTCAATAGCGCGGTATTACAATATTGCGATTATTGCGACAGCCCTAGTTCTTTCTGTCCCTCCCTTTTCCCCATACACACAGGAGACAGCAGGGGCATGTTCAAGTTCAAAACGGTGTGCAACGTTTTGCTACGGTTTCCGTGTTGAACGTCATGTTTCCTGGAAACGGCGTGCACCGGTGTGCAATGGGGTTTGAGATGCGTTTTCTCTTGTTTGGTGGGTGTGTCAGAACTGAAGTCCAATCAGCAGCAACATGTTTATAAAGCATGCGGTATTAAAGTGAACTCACAAAATGGCTTCAAGGAAAATAATGTACAAATGTGTTTGTTGCAGCTCGGTATACGCAATAACTGAGGATATTAGAAGACATGTTTGTCGTAAGTTTTATTGTGAAAATATAGGATATCAACATGATGTAGTTGTTTATATTTTTAGCTTCATTGCAAGTGTATGACATTTGGAATAGAAATAAACAATGGTAATTAAGTGCTTTTCCTAAAAATGAGAAAGAAAATACAGGGTATTAAAACCGTATGAACTACAAATAAAGTCAGTATGTGAGGCTAAATAGATGGCTCTGAAAATTCTTCACAAAACAAAGAATGGCCTTCTCAGCTGCCATAGTTGCAACTCTTGCGTCATCAGAACAGTGCGTTCAACGCATCACCGTTTCTGTTTAAAAACGTTGTACACCATTTTGTCGGGGCTGAACGCAGCCCAGAATTTTTTCCCACCGACATCCTGCTTCCAATTGGCTCTGACACAGATGGCAATGTGTACTAGCCAATCAGAGGCAGAGAAGGGCAATCGGTTTTTTATTATGCAATAATAAATAAAGAATTTGTGAATTCATGATGATATTTATTTGTGTGTGCAAATTGTAATTATCAGATGTTTACTGTGTATATAGTGTACTCAGTGCATCAGTCTATTTGATATCCCATTAGTTTCTAATGTTAACCCTTATGAAAAATAACCATGGTTTTCTTATAGTAAAACTGTAGTAGCCCATGGTTTTTTGTCGTGTTGACTACCATTTGTATAACCACAGATTTACTACAAATACCATGGTTAAACTGGTTATTTGTAATAAAACCATGGTTAATTTTCGTTAAAGGGAAATAATGTTAAAAGGGAAAATAATGTTAAAAGGTGGTTTAACTCCCTCTTGTGGTCATTATCCTGAAGCTCAGGACAATAAATAAACTACTAATCTGTCCACATGGACGTAAATTGACAATCTGTGTGTACGTTTTACAATTAGTGGGGACTGATTTTAAACTGTGGGTACAGATTGCCAATTTACATCCAGTTTATTTTTCTCTTCACAGAACCTAGGGGGCTCCGTAGAAAAAGTCGCTTTTTTTTTAATTTATTGTTTTTCCACAGGCCTGGTTGCGTATTTGTCTCGCGAGATCTGGCAACACTGATTCTATTGACCTGTTACACATTATTCACACCTGGTCACGATTAAGAGTTTCCCAATGCACTGAGTAGCGCAGCATCGACTGTAGCTTTCGAAAGGGAACAGCTCTCTTCAGCATTCCTTAAGGCTTTCCTTGTCCTGTTTGCAATTTTTTTTTTTTTTTTTTTGACCTTTATTTAACCAGGAAAATCTCTCTGAGATTAAAATCTCTTTCACAGGAGAGTCCTGGCCAAGAATGGACAGCAGTTACAGTCACACTTACAGATTAAAACAACAAATGTACAATTTAAAACACTTAAAAACAATTACAAATCAATGAATCTTCTTCGAATGACCGAATAATAGATTTAAAATGTTCCATAGGCAACAAAGTTTTATATAAAGTTTATATATAAAATTTATATATAATCAGTTCACAGTTTTATGATATGCTATGAAATCATTATAACCAATGATAAATTTAATCTTTGTAAATAAGTAACGTTAGTGAAATTAAAATAGAGATGCTTCAGCTCCATCACTAATCCTGACAGTTTGAGACTTGTCAAAGTGCACACTGTAGCTACATATTGAGCTCATAACACCATTTAGTTTATGATATAAAATTCAATATTAAGATAATAATAAGAATTAATTTAAACTTTGAATTGTTATAAAGTTTCAGCTTTCACAGCAAACTAGCGACACGGATGGGTAATTAAGCTGTCAACATAATTGTATAAATGACAAAAAAAAAAAAAATCCAGAAACAACTGTTCAGTCTTACCTGTGAAAGATAATATCCCGAGATCTGTTTTTATTATCGTGCGACGGTTTGTATTTGCCAAAGCTGCCTACAAATCAGGTATGTTTTCTTCTGTCCTGATAGGAGGGTTTTGAGAGTTCAGTTGCCCGCACCAATATGGCGGCGACGTTATGGGTACGCGTGGGCATAGACATGCGCGTGGGTACGTCTGTCACCTCAACTCCACCCATTGCAGGTAATCATCGCGTGACTTCACTGACAAGGTTCGGTCAAAATCTCATGTCTGCAGTTTTGATTAGGAAATACTAAACAAATGTGATCGACGTCTATTAAGCAGGTAAGATGTGTTTGTTCAATGTGTTTAGAAACATTATTTTATATGTATACGAGAAAAAAATAAAGTTTAATGTTTTGGCTGAAGTCATCTGAAATGAGACGATTGAAACTTCTTTACCGAAACTAAGGCGCAGGTGAGGCAGAAAGCTGAAACAGAAGGATTGTGATTAAGATATAATTGACAGATTTGCTTATATATATTATATTATCATTAAAACTACATTAGCCTACATAAAAATATTTGTAGCGTTAATGATGGATAATAATAGAGATTGTGGGCTACTCTATAAATCTAATAAATAAATAAATCTATTGACCTCTGGATGTTATGGTGTTATGAGTCTGTGAGAAGAAAATAGAAAAAATTAACCCTAAATAAATAAATAAAGCGTACATTCTATAATTGAGACATACATAAAATGTATGTACATAAATAAATAAATTAAAATTATTATTACATTTACATCCCTTTTTATGTTGGGGTCTCTGGGTTGCCTCAAAGTCATTATCTCTGGTTGTGTAAAATATGTAAACTTATGCTATAAGCACATAATGCACCAAAGCATATTTCCCTCATGAAGCAATGAGCCAGTCGACAAGAAACCATCGTCCACAGAGAGAGAGAAATGGGGGACACTATAGTGAGAGGCGAGACCGAGAGCCCCGCAGCCAACGAGACAATCCTAGAGAGCGATCAGGCAGTGAGAGGTGAGATGACACTCTGCCTGTTCAAATAAACAACAACATACACATTAAACCGGAATTTGTTTTTCATCTTTTATAATTGTATCTGACCCAGGTCATCTGGCCAGCCGCCGTACTACCCCAGGGGTTCTTCTCAGAGACATGTGAGGAGCGCTCCTCGAGAGGAGCACAGGCAGTCAAAGTGCTCTTACATCTGTTCCAGGAGAGGTAGGCATTCACAGACGGATGTAACTATGGATGGGAGATGAATATTAGACTGAAAGGCAAACGCTGCCGTGTATGTTGGAATTAAGTATCTAAAAAACTACGTCAAAATGTCTGAAACCAGTTTCAGTTAATTCTCTGAATTTGGGTGTCAGATTTTTTTAACATGCACTCACACAGGTCTGGTTTCAGTCTAGCTCAAGTCACACCTTCTGACATGACACAGTGTATTTTACCCCCCTTCCTCCTTTCCGCTGGTCTAACCGGTTTGGCTTTTTTAAGCTTGTTGATACCAATCTTTCATTTTCAAACCCTGAGAGATATGTAACAATTTTTTTTTTCTCATACTCGCAATATACAGTGTATTACTGTTTATGTGTATTACTGTTTGTCATTTTTATTTTAATATATATAAAAAAAAGTTTTAACTTGCGTTATGGTAGCAGGTGACCTGTATTTGCATGCTTGTATAAACAAAAGTTCATAAAATGAGGCACATACATGTCAGTATGTTTTTCTTTCACACACTTAAAAACATGCTCCGTTGCACACAATAAAACTGAAATTTAAAGGCACTTACAGATATATTGATTGTCTTTGTAGGAGTAAGGGGTTTTCTATAATATTCTCGTCCATTTTGACTTAAAGTCCAACCATTTTTCAAAACAATATTTGAAGGCCTCCATATTTCCTCTTGTATCTCTTCTGTTTTCAAACGGAATCTGGGGTTTTTGTATATTAAGTTAATTAAACAAGATTAATTACATGATTCTGTAAGGTTTAAGATTCTGATTCTGTATGTATTTTATTTGAGAAAAAAATACTTGAGGTAAAAAAAAAAAAAAAAAAAAATATATATATATATATAAACTGCATTAAAAGGATTAAATCCTCTAGTAGTAATCCTCTTTTGATTCAAATATATACATAAAAAAATATATATTGTTATTTTTATTTATTGAAATTAATTTATTTAAGAGTAAAATATATAATTTTGGTTATTAATCCTAGTCAAACCAGGTATCGAGATCCTTCAATCCTAAATTGCGAAGACTTTTTGAATATTTTTAATGATACAATTGTTGGTTTACATTCTACATTACAGAAGTTGCAGGTGGTTCCATCATTTCAATGGAGAGAATTCCATCATATTACCCTTCCAGTTTTGGCAGATATTGTTGTACATCTTAATCTAAAGGTGATGTTATGTCACCTCGCCTTTTTAAGCAGATTTTTGCTAGTGTAGGGACCACGGTGTTGAACCTAATTTACAAATGCCTGAGCCAGGGCACCTGTCCAGCAGATTTTAAGCATGCTAGAGTAGGCATAAAATGGCAATAGAGGATCAGTTAGACCAATCTCAAATGTACCTTTTTTATTCACGGTAAGGGTCCTTAGAAAAAGTGCTCTTTAAGCAATTAAAAGCAGATATCACTATGAATCCAATTTGGTGAGCCCTTTCAGTCAGCCTTTAAGCCCTGCCATAGCACTGAGACACTGTTGGTCAAAGTGTTAATTGACATCTTTGTTTCACTAGATAATGGCGAAAATATTTTAGTGCAGCATTCGATATGGTGGACCATGAGATTTTAATTAACCACTTGGAACACTTGGGTTGGCCTAAAAGGTAATGAAAAAAAAATATATATATTTTTTCTGTTAGACTGTAATTTATCAAGATTACATCTTCCTTGGGGACTCCCACAAGGCTCAATTATTGCCCCAATTCTTTTTTCCCTTTATATGCTAACATTGGGGGCCATTTTTCAGAAATATGAAGTATCATTCCATTTAGAGATGTTCCGATACACTTTTTCTCTTCCCGATGCCGATTCCAATACCTGGGCTCAGGGTATCGGTCGATACCGAGTACTGATCCGATACTTGGGTGTGTATCTGTATATACAGCTTTATGTACTACTAGCCCTGTGTAAATTGCTAGAATTATTTTATGGTGTGCTTCAGACTGATCCCTTAATAAAACATGAACAAATACATGGTGAACTACTGTATTCATTACAGTATTTTTATTACCTGACATGAATTTGACAGTATTATTTATTTTCTGAAGCAAAAAATAACTTCAAATGCAGCCAAAAATCTAACACCGCAAACCAAAAAAGGTATTTTAGTTTTACAATATAACTGTTTAAAAAACTGCAACAAATAAGTCTAGGAATATAAAAAATGATATATTAATCAGATAATCTCTTTACAACAAAACAAGTGAAAAACAAGCAAGCGTCTAGGCATAATTATTATTATTATTAATAGAGACGTATTATTATTACTACATAGAGACATAGCTAAATCTACTGTAGGCTACAACAGTAGCTTAATATATTGTCAATTTACTTAAGTTAAACCGAACATTTATTTTAATGGGCTGCCATGAAGATCTTTGAGTGTCAGTGTTTATGATATGACAGTTTTCTCAAATGAAACGGTAAATTTTCATGAAGTGACTGTTTATGCGTTTGTGTCCTCATATAGTGACACACAGCGGAGACTACAAAACAGCGAGCTCCCGCGCATCTGCGCCCGTCACCCACAGAGATATAGAATAGGCAAAACTAGCGGTCATAACTAGGTCTTGTTTAAGAAAATGTTATCGGATCAGTATATGGGTTCATGTACTCGCCAATGCAGGTGCCAGAATTTGTTGTGGTATCGGAGATATTTCCGATACTAGTATCGAAATCAGAACAACTCTAATTCCATTGTTATGCTGTAGATACGCAGATTTATTTGCCAGTGAGAGAGTTAAATTCAAATTCACTCGATGCTCTATCAGCATGCATTACAAGGTGTTTTGCCCGCACGTTTTTTTGAAGCTTTGCCCGCGTATTTTTTGAAGCTTAAAGAGGGGGTGAAATGCTTGTTTTCACTCAATATCCTGTTAATCTTGAGTACCTATAGAGTAGTACTGCATCCTTCATAACTCCAAAAAGTCTTTAGTTTTATTATATTCATAAGAGAAAGATAGTCTGTACCGATTTTTCCCGGAAAAACACCAGCGTCTGTAGGCGTGACGTGTGGGCGGAGCTAAAGAATCACGAGCGCCAGTAGGCTTTTGCTTTGATAGCGTTTGGAAGCTGTGACATTAAGTGAGGACAAAACCAACCAAAACAAACCATTGCTAACAGTCAGATTCAGCGTATATTTATGATCCAGAATCAGATCCAGAGGCTGAAATTTAACAAGAGCAGCATCAACAACAGCGTCTCTATGTGGTATGTACTGAAACTGTATATATATTTGCTTAGCGGTTTTGGAAAATGACTAAGTTCCACTTTGTCGTCTTTATTTTATTTTTTTTAAGATGTACATGTGGAAAGTGCAGTTTGATGACAACATCGCATGTTGTTTACTTGATGTGCTTACGCACCGATAGCTAAGTTAACAACACAGAGATATTTGAAGCAGTTTTACTCATGCAGTTTGATGACAACATCGCATGTTGTTTACTTGATGTGCTTACACGCCGACAGCTAAGTTAACAACACAGAGATATTTAAAGCCGTTTTACTCACTGCATGCGGTTCCAACAGACGATCGTGACCCTTTTTCTTTGGGACTGCATTATCCTTAAGAAATAAACGATACGCAAATCCGTCGTCAAACTGGGCCTTGTTTGTAAAACAAGCATCTTCGAAATGCAGGGGAACAAACACAAACACTTACACAACTCCGTTGATGCTCTGTAAAAATAAACTCCATCCACTGGTCCCTTAATGCTGTTTCTCTTTAGGTAATCTGTGCAGGGTTGTCTTGCCCTGGCAACCAAAAACACACTCCTTTTGTGACATTTCGCGACGCTCTCGCTCTGATCAGTGAAGTCTGTTGTGCTCTCAGTGCTCTGCTATACGGGAGCGCGCACTCTTCCGGGAGAAGTGCTCTCAGGACCCATATAAGGAAATTCCGCTCCATCTAACGTCACACAGTGCCATACTCGGAAAAAAACTTTCCGAAACTTGTGACAAACCGGAAGGAGTATTTTTGGAACAGAAATACTCCTTCAAACGTACAACTTAATTTTTGAAACTTTATCCATGTTTAGCATGGGAATCCAACTCTTTAACAGTGTAAAAAACTCAGTATGCATGAAATAGCATTTCACCCCCCATTTAACGAAAACAAAACGAAAGTCATTGTGTTTGGCCCTAGAAAACATGATGTGCTTTAATGCAACTTCTTTGACTGGTTATGTTAAATTAGTGTAAAAAATCTGGGATTTGTTCTGGATAGTGACTTAAAGTTGGACAGAAAAAATAATACTGGGGTGAGAATTTTTTATTTTATTTATTTTATATACATCTGTTAGGTAAGACTAAACCATTTATTTTATATCATGATATTGGATAGAAACCCTACCCTTACAGAAAATTTAACGATGGGCATTCCTCACACGACTGAGCATCATATTTAGAAGATTTAGGCATTAAAAAGTTAAGAAACTTCCTGCTCCAACCAAGTTTGCAGTTTCTAAGTTGCATGTGTTTCTGTTTTTGTTTCAGGTATTGTGTTAATATGCGCCGTGCTAACCAATGCGTTGGTGCTCATCTGCGTGGTGGCTGCTCACATGTCACAGCTGGGTATGTCTGCGATGGGTATGGGTGGAACGAGCTTTGTTGATGCCATCATTCCTTTTGAGGGGGTGGAGCTACAGCAGGTGCGTGAGCTTGACATGCAGTACGGACAGCTGAGAGCACCGGGAGTCTATGGCGGTGTGGCCTTCAGCCTTACCTTTGGTGCACTTTCACTCCTATTCATAGTGTCCAGCAGCAAACCCCCCCACAGGCTTCCACGGAAGCTCCTGATTGGACAGTTTGCATTCCAGATCATTGGTGCAGTTGCTTACGTGGTTGCGGTAGGTTTGTATCTGCACTTCGTGATCTCGGTGAACTCAACTGATGTGTGCACTCGGCGTGAACGACTGTATGCTCGTAATGGATATACCTGGATGAACTGCAGTGTGAATGGGGGAGATGCATCTGTTGCACTGTTTGGAATTATAACCGCAATGCTGTATGCTGTTGGGACCTTTTTTACGGGAAAAAACAATCCAGGATGTCAATCGTTACTTTAAGGAGCGTGAGCGCTTTGAAGCCGAACGCAGAGAACAACCCAGAGGTCCTTTGAAAACACTTCTTGATCCTGACGATTATGTCTGATTTGTGCAGGAAAAATATGGACTCTGGAATGGATGTACATAAAAATGATTTTTTTATTCTTTTTTTTCTTTTTCTTTTTTTTTTACTTTAAAAAAACAACAACTGTTTTTAGAATTTTTGAAGTACAATTTTTAATGGTTTTCTGGTTTCAGTTCAGTATCAGTTCATTTAGAAAGCGCTGAATAATTCCTATATATAATAAATTAAAACTGTGGCATTTACCCTCATGAATAAACTTCTTAATATTCAATATATTTGTCAGTATTTTCGTCTTGTTTCCAATTCAAACATCTAAACATCCTTAATAGAAAATGAGTTTACTTGAGATGCAAATTCAGATATGCGTGTTCAAGATAAATATGAGACAGATAAGCCCACTGGCAGATATTTGCCATTTTTTATGTTCAAATGTTCTACATTCATTTCATTTACATCAAATTTCCAGAAAACAACGCATCTTACATAATTTTCAGATTTGTATTTAAGAATTTGTGTCATGTTCTTGATCCAGACTAGAGTTTGTTTAAATCCTAGGCAAAACAGAGAAACACATAGAGACATAATTAGCGTAACTGCTGTTCCAACCAAGTAAAATTAATTTCAATCTTAAAATATCTACTTTTGCATTCTGCAATATAAAGTAAGTCATACAGTTTTGGAATGACACGAGAAGTGAGTAAATGATGGCTTTTTTTCTTCTTTGACTGATTATCCAGCAGGGGGCAGCAGATACACATCCATTTTCGGCCCCTCAGTCTGACCTCACATGTACTATCATACATGACTTTAAATAGCCTTCCCGCTGAATGTGACTTTAGCATTCATTATACAAATGTTTTATGTAATCATTTTCGAGACATTATTAAAAATGATTTTGAAGATTCCTTATGGATACAGCGTTGTTTGGAATCAATTAGCAAGTGCATTAAATAGCACTACTGTACATACCTCACATCCCTAACACAAGTTTCCACTGTTTTGTGAAGCTTCAGCTGTCACACTCCTTCATAGCTGTGATTGACAGGCATAATCTCGCAACTCTAGAAACACCAGGCATCTCAAATGCACACGCTGGTAATATTTAACCATTATGACCCAGTTACAGTATATGGATAAAAAAAAAAAAGCTCACATAGTTTTGTGAATTATTTAGAAATCAATGGGTTACTGATAATTCTGTGTATTTTCATGTCACAATCAGTTCTATGTCATGTTCTACGCAAAGAAAAAATCTAGACATTACTACATCATATGTCTACATTGTGTGACTCAGGGCTTTTTCTTTTGTAATAGGGAGGTGTGTTCCCCTGGTACTGTTTCTTTACTCATGCTTACCACACAGCAAGTGCTGACAACGGGTGAACACACGCACATACAGCACTACGGCCAAGTACATGAGAGCTCAGACAGAGCCTTGTGCTGCATTTCTTTTCTTGTTCACAGGTTTTCAGAAGACTATAGAGAGGAGATTTCAGCAAGACAGAAGGGTGAGTTTTTTCAGCTGTTTCTATATTGTTCGCTGAAGACAGCACTCAGGTGAGCCATCAGTACGTAATTTGAGTTTTTGTATCTTTTCTAATGGATCAAGTTGAAGGTTAAAGACAGGTTAAGGATTAAACATACTGTAGATTAGTGACCAGATGTATGTACACTGACCACAAGGAGCACATGGTCTAGGTGTGCAATGCTGAAAGTGAAGGTTGGGTGAATCTGATCTGCTGTGTAATTTAAGTATAAGGTTATATCTGTTTTGCAATACATGGACAATAAAAGCTTTGCTTGAAGTGGAGAATGGGTAGGTTTGGAAGCTGGTATTTATACAGAGATGTAAATAGAAACGAGAAGCAAAGTCCTCTCTGTCTCTTAATGTGTTGTCAATAGGTGTGTCCACTTATTTCAAGTCCGCTCACAAAACAAACAGTCTGATTGGTCTAATATTGAGTCTTTCTTCAGTTCAATTGATCTGTTTTTACCTTATCACGTGCCAAGGGTCAGACAATGCCACTAAAGAGCCCCGTAGGACTGTCATGTGTTTGCGTATTGGAAGTCGTGTTGTCTTGCGCACTACATGTTCGTGGGTCAGAAAATAAGTAGGCTGAAAAAAGGAACTAATTTGATTGAACTTTGTAAAGAATTATATTTTGACTCTGGTTAGGCATACACGTATTGTAATTCACAAAGTAGTATTATTA